>NC_137074.1:106511267-106526673 GCF_951640355.1 Cnephaeus nilssonii
TACAAAGTTATATATTATAAGGCACATAAATATACTAAGACCTTGTCTATACAAAAAGAAATTGACAGCCAGTTTGAAATGGAATTGCCATGGCCTAGAGCAAACAATATCCTTATATGATATTATTCTACAATGTCATTGTAATTTTTCCCAGATTTGTGTTACCCCCATTACCTATAATAGTACCACGCACCCTTGGGAATCAATAAAAAATCCTTTTGGTGCTTGGAGACAAAGATAACACATCTCTTGATATTTTAGAATTACAACAGCATAATGTACAATTATCCCAAACAAACTTACAAACTAATTCTTTGAATGTTTGGCAGCAATTTAAAAAGGACATGAAAGGATTTATTCCCTTCCACTGTGTAGAGAGCCCCCTGGGAAGGCACCTGAGCATTCTATATTGGCCCCTCTTGCCCTTTTGGCCAAGAGGGACCCTCTTCTCACAATCCAATTGCCCATAGTTGTTGCCTGAGTTTTCTGTTCATGCCGAGGTTGAAGCCTCGTGGTGGCTGGTATCATGGATCTGTCTCTCTCCCAGTGGGGTGAGCTGGGCCATCCCTGGAGAAGAAACCTGGGTTCCCCAAGATATGTGATCAGTGCTGGGACCCTGCCAGCAGGTGAGGGGATCCCAAGGCAGGTGCTGGGCGTGGAGGCCACGGGGGCATTGGCTACCAAGGAGACAGAACTGAACCTCACATCACCCTGCTTGGCCCTGGAGGAGGGCTGGTTAGCCAGAGACGGGTAAGATTCCTCAGGGAAGGAACAACCTAAGACAGGCACAGTCAGAGAGGACCCATCAGGAGAGAACTTGGGGGTTAACAGAGGTGGGGCACAGACCCTCACCCCCCCCAACTTTGCAGGGACCTGAACCCTCACTCCTTCTGAGGGAGGTCTCCTGCCCCCATGGCTGCTTCACTTCCCATGCCCAGCTCTAATCAGGACCCAGGTAACAGACAGAGACTTGACCGACAGCAGCTACCCTCTCATTGCAACAAGACTTGTTTGAGTTGTCTTGTACCCATGGTGTGGGGAAGTGGGATTTTTACATCTAAATCCAGCCTAGTACGAGGAATGCACAGGGCCTACTCAAGAAGGCAAATAATCCTTTCCACTAATATTTACAGGGTAAAATAAGATTGTTGTTAGAGTATTAAATTTGACAGTAAAATAGTAGTCAAGTTTTCAGACTAATTTAAATTGGCTAATTGAAATAAATGAATATTCTAGAAAAATTAATTGTACTGGACAAAAAGCTGTTCCTAAAGTGTTAACTAAAAATTTTATTAATAGTTCATCTCATGGTAAAATTGTGTAACATGTAATGAACCTAAAGCAGTCATATTTTAGTGAAAAAATTAAAATTTAAAAGCTATCAAGACTACATTATAAAATTTCCAAAAGCCTCCTAATATTTAAATCAAGAAAGGGGGGATAATAGAAGAATATCCTGTAAGGAAAAAATATCCTGTAAGTAAATTACATCTAGAAAATTTTTACTTTAGAAAATTAACTTTCATTTGTAATGCTAACATCAAGACACCCATGAAAAACACACATGGAGTCAAAACAAGCCAAAGGAAAATCGTTAGGGCAAAAAATGAAAAAGGATCCCAAGTCAAAGTTATAGAAAATATTCCTTTATCGCTCTGGCTGGTGTGGCTCAGTGGTTAGAGTGCTGGCCTATGGACTGAAGGGTCCCAGGTTCGATTCCAGTCAAGTTCATGTACCTTGGTTGTGGGCACATCCCCAGTAGGGGGTGTGCAGGAGGCAGCTGATCAATGTTTCTATCTCTCCCTCTCCCTCCCTCTCTGTAAAAACAAAAAAAAGAAAAGAAAATATTCCTTTATTAACTTTTGGTAGAGAATATGTTTGTATATTTTCAGAAAACAACTCCGAGACCATGTGGATTTCTGAAACAGTGAGGAATTGACAGGACTGCTCCAGCCATGAAGACAGAAGAAAAACAGTCCAGAGATGGAAGACGCTGACGATGCCTTGCCATACTAGCAGTCAGCAGATGAGCGTCATTGCACGTTGCCCACGACCAAACTAGAGAAGGTCGAACCTGCATTGCCACCATTTGTCCACCATCCAGAACTGAAATATCATTGCTGACATGTACACATAAGGAACTGTTTGACATTGAAATTGGGACTCAAAAGAACTGTTGGCCCAGAAAGAAACTCACTACAGACTGATTCATTTGCCTCTCAGCATAACCATTATTGCTTGTCTCATATTTGATTCTTATAAATGTATTTCATGTATCACATGACCTCACTCATCTAGGGGAAATAATGAACAAAATAAACTGATGAACAAAAACAGACCCAGAGACAGGGAAGCATTGATCAGACTGTCAAACCTCAAAGGGAAGGTAGAGGAGGGTGGGGGAAAGGGAGAGAGATCAACCAAAGGACTTGTATGCATGCACATAAGGCTAACCAGTGGTCACGGACAACAGGGGGGGTGGGGCATACGTGGGGAGGGGTTTGGGATGGGAATGGGGGGATGAAGACAAATATGTGATACCTTAATCAATAAAGAAATTTAAAATATATATATACATACATAAGTACATACATATACCTGTACTTTTCTTCATCTAAAGACAATGGTTGCTTTCACAGATGACAAAAATAAGCACACATCCTATATAATAAAATTCTAGGTGGCGCCGTGTGATGTCATCACAAGATGGCCACCACAAGAAGGCCACCACAAGATGGCCGACAAGGGAGGGCAGTTGTGGGCAATAAGGCTGGCAGGGGAGGGTAGTTGGGGGCAAAGAGGCCAGCAGGGAAGGGCAGTTGTGGGTGGTCAGGCCAGCAGGGGAGGGCAGTTCAGTGGGACCAGGCTGGCAGGGGAGGGCAGATGGGAGCAAATGGGCTGGCAGGGGAGTAGTTAATTGTCAATCAGGCCAGCAGTGGAGCAGTTAGGGGACAATCAGGCAGGCAGGCAGGCGAGCGGTTAGGAGCCAGCAGTCCTGGATCGTGAGGGTGATGTTTGACTGCCAGTTAAGGCTTGATCCCAGGGATTGGGCCTAAACCAGGAGTCGGACATCTCCCAAGGGGTCCCAGATTAGAGAGGGTACATGCCGGGCTGAGAGACAACCCCCCATGCATGAACTTCATGCACTGGGCCTCTAGTCTATCTTACCTAATAAAAGAGTGATATGCAAATTAACCATCACTCCGCTACACCCACCAGCCATGCCCACCAGCCACGCCCAACAAACAATCAGAGTGGGTATGCAAATAAACCCAACCAAGATGGCTACAGCCACAGAGAGCAGAAGGGAGGCTTGGGTTTCCAGGCAATGGGAGGAAGCCAAGCTTTCCCTGGGCCTAAGCCTCCACTCGAGGCTACAAAGTTTCAATTATAGAAGGTAAACAAATCCAAAAAGAAATGGCGGCAGCCACAGAGCTGGAAAGAGTGGGAGGCTAAGGTCAAGGCAATGGAAAAAGCAAAGCTTTCCGCACACCCTGGCAGGCCCAGGCCTCCGCTTAAGGCTACAAAGTTTCAATTATAGAAGATATACACAAACCCCAACAGGAATGGCTGCCGGCCACGGAGCAAGCAGGAGGCTTGGCTCCGCTCCAGGCTACAAAGTTTCAATTGTAGAAGTAAAATAAATTCCAGATACCAGGGCCTCTGTTTGGGTCACCAGCGGGCGTGGCTGGCCTGCAAACCACCATAGGCCCCTCGCTCAGGCTGCCCCACACCCCAAGGGAACCCCCACCCTGATCCGGGACACCCTTTAGGGCAAACCAGCTGGCCCCCACCTGTGCACCAGGCCTCTATCCTATCTAATAAAAGAGTAATATGCAGATTGACCATCACTCCAACACACAAGATGGCTGCCCCCATGTGGTCAAAGATGCTGCCCCATGTGGACACAAGATGGCCACCACAAGATGGCCAGCAGGGGAGGGCAGTTGGGAAGCACCAGGCTTGCAAGAGAGGGCAGTTGAGAGGGACCAGGCCTGCAAGGGAGGGCAGTTGGAGGTGATCAACTCTGCAAGGGAGGGCAGTTAGGGGTGACCAGGCCGGCAGAGGAAGGAAGTTGGGGACAAACAGGCTGGCAGGGGAGCAGTTAGATATCAATCAGGCTGGCATGGGAGTGGTTAGGGGGTGATCAGGCTGGGAGGCAGAAGCGGTTAGAGCCAATCAGGAAGGCAGGCAGGCGAACAGTTGGGAGCCAGCAGTCCTGGATTGTGAGAGGGATCCCAGATTGGAGAGGTTGCTGAGGGACACCCCCGCCCCTGTGCACGAATTTCGTGCACCGGCCCTCTAGTATATATATAAAAGCCTAAGTGATCATTAGGATGGAACGAGCAGAACAACCAGAATGACAGGAACAACCAGTCGCTATGACACACATTCACCACCAGGAGGCAGACACTCAACACAGGAGCTTCCCCCAGCCCGCAGGTCCCGATCACTGGCAGGCCCCTGGGCTGGGACGGGGAACAGGGGGTGGGCGGTGGAAGACAAGGCCCCTTTCCCAGGGCGGGCTGAGGGCCAGCTCCCTCTTTGGGGCCGGAGGCCAACCTCTGGGATTCCTCCCCTCTTCTCTTCCCTCCCCCCCCCCCCCGGCTGGCATGCCCCAATCAGCCCGCTGCCCATGGTTGGCCCCTCCCTCCTGGCCAGCAGGCCCTGATTGCCTGATTGGGGCCAGGTCCCAGGCAGGGATGGGGAACTTGGGGTGGGTGGTGGTGGATGCGGGTGGCAAGGGAAGGAGTAGGGGAGGAGGCAGGTGGGGGGGGGGGGAACCGCACGGTAGCAGCACACAGGAAATGAGGGAAGGAAGAGGCGGGGAGGTGGGAAGACGGGGACCTGATCAGCCCTGATCGCCGGCCAGGCCTAGGGACCCTACCTGTGCAGGAATTTCATGAACTGGGCCTCTAGTATAAATATATAGAAATTGAAAATAAATTTGCAAAGACACTGTAATGCACATATATTAGCATTAATAAGATGTAATATATAAAAGGAGAATCCCATATTTTGTCAACATGCAAACCCCAGTACACCCAAGAGAGAATTAAGAACCCTTTAAACTGCAAGTCCATTATATAAACACTAGAGACTCAGTGCACGAAATTCGTGAACGGGGAGTGGGGGAGGGGCCCCTCATCCCAGCCTGCACCCTCTCCAATCCAGGACACCTCAGGGATGTCCAACAAGTAGTCGGACATCCCTCTAACAATCCTGGACTGCTGGCTCCTAACCGTTCATCTGCCTGTCTGCCTGATCACCCCTAACTGCCCCCCCCTTCCAGCCTGATCACCCCTAACTGCCTCTGCTTGCCAGCCTGATTGCCCCTCACTGCCCCCCTGCCGGCCTGTTTGCCCCTAACTGTCCCCCTGCCAGCCTGATCACTCCTAACTGTGCCCTCCCTGCTGCTGGCCTGGTTGCCTCCAACTGGACCCCCTGCCAGCCTGGTCGCCCCACTCAGCCTGCTGTTCTGTTGTTTGGTAGCCCCTCACTGACCCCCCCTGCCAGTCTGGTCGCCCCACTCAGCCTGCTGTTCTGTTGTTTGGTAGCCCCTCACTGACCCCCCCTGCCAGCCTGGTCATCCCACGCAGCCTGTTTGGTCGTCCGTTCAGTTGCGATGGTCGCTTAGGCTTTTAGATAGATAGATAGATAGATACTGTCGAGGCTAAATCTTTTACTTTTAAATGTAATTGACGAATGCTGCTTTGAGGTAACTTACAGTTATGATCATTATTTACCAGGAACCCACAATTTATCATTTCTACTTATACATTAGATATTGCATTTTAAGTGTGTCAATTTCTTTCTTCTCAACCAGAAATATTCTGGAATGGAAGGCTGATCAAGAAGTGATTTGTTCAAAACCAAATAATTTTTTCCTATTAGAAATAATGTAAATTGAATTAATTTGTTGAAATCCCCAAATGATTCCCTGCTTTAACTTTTCTTATATACAGTACATGTTTAAAGTACTGTATAATCTATAAACAAACACTTTTCTTAAATTTATTGAACCACCCCCTATTAGCCTTAACTAAACCATTTTATGCATACAGCAGTATTGATCTATCATCGCAAAATATGACTATTAAATTGATTAAAGAATTTTCATATGCTTCCCCCATCCCCACATATTTTAAGTTTATAATCCTACCTAGTCAAAAGGTAATATGCAAATAACCATCACTCCGCTACGCCCACTATTGGGCAGCGGGAGGCTGGGGGGCGGGACTCAGGGTGGCATATCCGGCCATTGAGAGGCAGTGGGGGGGGGACTCCCACCCTCCCGCTCCCCGCACCTCTCAACGGCCGGATTGGCGGCCGCTGAGGGGGGCTGCCTCGGACACCCTGGACACCCGGCTCCCCTGCCATCGGAGGCAGGGAGCCGGTTGTCTGCGCGGCTCCAGGCCAAAAACCTCTGTTGGAGGCTTTTGGCCGGGTGCACACGCATGCACCCGGATCCCCTGCCATGCTCCCCTTCATCAGCGCCTCAAGCCCCAGCAGCAGCGGCAGCGGCTGGGGATGAGCTGGTGATCCCAACAGCCTGGGGACTGGCGAACAGGCAGAAGATGGCCCTGATAGCAGGAGGCTAGGCCTAGGGACCCTACCCGCACGATTTAATCATGCGCTGGGCCTCTAGTATAACTATATTGTTAGATCATATTAATTTTACATATTTCAACCTCTTTATTTTAATCTTTTTATAATCCTAGTACTATAAGGAAACTAGGGTTATACTTAATGCTCACCACCAGTTCTTATGCAGATTTCTCTCTGGACATTTTGAGTGCCCAAGGTTGATTCTTTAGTAGATTCTTTAGGAAAGATTATGGTAACAATATTCCCTGAGATTTACCAATTTGATAACTATTTGCTTCTGACCTCTATACTTGAAGATAAATTTTGCTGCATTTAAAAAAGTATTTGGTTTATTAGTACATTTTCTTTTTATGAATATCTTAATTATACTACTTATTTGGGTGGGAGTTAAAAATTGCTGTCAAAAGTTCTGATAGTAATCTAAGTTTATTTCAGAATTATTTTGCTTAAATAACTTTGGGATATTTTCCTTTCCTTTGAAGTACAATGATTTTACAATTTGTTTTGATGTTGTCCTTTCTATATTGATAAAGGTACTCTTTCAACATGTAGTTTCAAATGTGTGTTTGTTTTAAAAAAGTATTGAGTTCTAGTTCCTAATGTTACTTCTTTTTTTTGCTTTGGTTCGTTCCTCAGGGATTCCTATATTCCTACTTTTCCCACCACTATGATTTGTTTCTTTATTTAAATATTTAAAATCTCCTTTATTGCTTACTATTGATTTTTACATTTTCTACCTTTTACCTTATAATTTTCCTAAAGCATGATATTTTTGTTTACTCTTGTATTTCTGCTAGCTTAGCCTTCATTTCTAGTATGAGTTTTTCTTTTTAGTATTTTAATTTTTCTTTAACTCTGTCACTAAATTCTGAGTTTTTCTAATTTATGTTTATATTGTTCTTCAGCATGTCTTGGATTATTTGTAATCTTTTAGCTTATTTTAATATAGTGATAGATTTGATATTTTTAAAATATGTCACTTATAGCATGATTTTCTTTTTTTAAAGAATGTTATGCTATACCTTTTCATTCTTCTGATTGTAACTTTGTGTAGTACTTTAGCTTGTAGATTTCTGTTGCATATTTTATGTGAATTTACTTCATCTGTATTTTTAGAATGCGGCTTGGTATTGATAGCTTGTTAAGTTCAAAGAGTTGTCCATTGATATAAACTAAAATGCATACTCACAAAATAAAAATGTTTCCTAAAATACATATAACAAAGTGGTATGCATTAATGACAGGAGAATGGTTGTTCATGAAAGGAAGGGGAATAGAAGTAGGGATAAAATAAGGAGAATAAACATAAATAAACAAGAAAAAGTGACCTCATGTGAACAAAAGATGATATGTCACAAATTAAAATGAATCATTATTTTTATCTTCTCTACATGAGGTTCTATACCTATATAGTAGAAAGAATATACAGTATATTCATTGTATAAGGAATATAAAAACATTTAAATAATCTGTAATTCTATCACTTAGATATAATGATGGGGAACATTTTTTCTTGTCTGGTGTCTGTACTGTTGTACATATATGTGTGTGTTCTATAATATTCATAGTTGAGGCTGTGGTATTCACACAAGAATCCACAATTCAAATCACTCTGTAGAATCCAAGTGTTCTCACTCAATGTTACTTTATTTCTGAGGTTTCTAGTTCATGTTATGGCTATTATTTTATGTCTTGAATAATTTTCTTAATGATTTTTAACTTATTTTGAAACAGTATGCAGTTTTTTATTTTTAAGTGTGCCATTAGAACAAGTTTTCATTGTCTTTAGAAATTTTATGCTACTCTTTCATTTTTTTTATTGCAATTTTGTGTGGTACTTTACCTTGATATATTTTTGTTGCCTATTTTTATGTGAATTTACTGTATCTGTATTTTTAGAAAGAGACTTTGTGCAGATCACTAGCTAATGTCAAAGAACTCTCCATTAATTTAAACTAAAAATGCCTTTTGAACTATGCCTTCAAAACCATGATTAATGATAAATGTGTAGGCATTTATTGTATTTAGTATAATTAGTTAACGTTTGTCATTTAAAATTTACATAATGAATTAGTGTTTTACTCCCAATTTTTGCTAATATATAAGTCTGTGATTGGCATATTTACACATAGATTTGGTACAAATAACTAATTAGTTCTTCAGGATATATTCCTAGAAAAGGAATTATAGATCATAGATCATGTAATTCCATATTGCTAATCAGAAAGGTAAAGTGTTTATAAAAATTAACAAGGTATGAAAGTGTTCATTTTACTACTGTCATCAATAATTTGTTAATTTGATAGGTTAAAATTGTATATTTAGTATAGACTTCTTTGATGAAGAATAAAGTGAACTTAATCATATTTTCTTGGTCTTTTAAATTTCTTCTGCTATGAATTATCTATTTTGTAATTTATTTTGCAAATTACATTCTACCACCATCACACCTAAAATTTCTTTTCTCACAAAGTGGCAGTTTCAACCACCTGGTCTGTGCAAGTGAACCCATGACTATTCTTTGTGTCCTACTCTCCATTACCATTTACATCAATCCTTTCCCAAGTTCTCTAGATTACGACACACAAAAAAATCTAAAATCTGCTTACTTTTCTCCATCCCACTGCTACCATTCAAGTAAAGTTTCCTTCCATCACCATTTATCCCGCCTTTACTTTCCTCCACCTCCCCAAACCTTCCCCTCTGGTAGTCACCATACTGTTATCTGTCTATGAGGTTTTCTTTGTGTGTTTGCTTTGCTTAATCCCTTCACCTTTTTCTTTTTTTAAAAATATGTTTTTATTGACTTCAGAGAGGAAAGGAGAGGAAAAAACATCAATAATGAGAGAGAATCATTGATCAGCTACCTCCTGCACATCCCTCACTGGGGATCTAGTGCACATGGGCATGTGCCCTTGACCAGAATCCAACCTGGGACCCTTAGGTTTGCAGACCAATGTTCTATCCACTAAGCCAAACAGGATAGGACTTTTTTTTTTTTTTTTGTAGTGAGTAAAACATTTATTTTCATGATGCATAAGGTAAAACAGAAATCACATTTAAAAAAATATTTATTGTTGAAAGTATTATATATGTCCCTTTTTTTCTCCCATTGACCCCTTATAGCCCTCCCCCACCCCTCTTCCCAAGCCTCCACCACCTTATTGTCTGTCCATGGGTTATGCATAAATGCATAAAAGGTACTTAGTTGATCTCTTTTCTACCCACCCCCATCTTCATGCAGCCTTGCAACATCCTTTCCCTCTGACAGCTGTCAGACTGTTCTCTATCTATAGTCTGATTCTATTTTGTTTAAGTTTATTTTGTTCATTAGATTCCACATATGAATGAAATCATATGGTACTTTCTCTGATTTAGAAATTAACTTCTTTTAAGTTTCCTGTTGAAGGGGATTTTTTGTTGTTGTTACTACTACCTGAGGATTTATTGCATCAGTGCCTAATAACATTATTTGTTTGAAAATAAATAATTTATTCAAAAAGAAGAAAAGAAAGAAAGAAAGAAAGAAGAAAGAAAGAAAGAAAGAAAGAAAGAAAGAAAGAAAGAAAGAAAGAAAGAAAGAAAGAAGTGAAAGGATTAAGCAAAACAAATAATGTTAGGTTACAAATAACTATATTTTATTGAGTTACTAGGGGCCCGATGCATGAAATTCGTGCATGGGGGGTCCCTCAGCCCGACCTGCACCCTCTCCAATCTGGGAACCCTCAAGAGATGTCCTACTGATGACTTAGGCCTCCTCCCCATGGTTCTCTGCTCTCTGTGGACCTGCCTACTTGATGCTACCGCAGGCCCTGGTGTCTGCTCTCTGGCTCACTGTCACAGGGACAAGCAGGGCCCTGGTGTCTGTTCTCTGTGGGGGCCGTGCAGGGGACTGCTTGCCCCTCGCTGCCATGGCGAGGGGCAGTCTGCTGTCTTTTTGCCCCTTGCTGCTGCAGCAAGGAGTAAGCAGTCTCCTGCAGTCTGCTGTCTGCTTGCTCACTGCAGGGGACGTTCCCACCCTGCCCCCAGCTGCTTGCAAGCACGCCAGCTCAGAGCGCCTGGGTCCCAGGGATGTTCCCGCCCCTCCCCTGGCTGCTGCACGCTTGCGCTGAGTAGGCCCAGAGTGGCTAGGGGTTGTTCCGGGACCCCGGCCACTCCAGGCCTACATGCAGGCCTACAGGCTCAGAGCAGCTTGGGTCCCAAGGACACATGTCCCCGAGATGCAGGCCGCTTGGCGCTGTTGCGCACGTAAGTGGCCGCGGAGCAGGAACATCCGCCTTGTTGCCATGGCGATGTTGTGGATGTTCCCGCCCCACCCCCAGCTGCTCGGCATCTGTGCACGGAGGCCCGGAGGGACCGGGGATCGTTCCAGGACCCTAGCCACTCTGGGCCTATGTGTGGCCCTACAGGCTCAAAGCAGCCTGGGTCCTGAGGATGCCCATCCCCGGGACCCAGGCTGCTTGGTGCTGGTGCATGTGCAAGCGGCCGCCCCATCCCCACCTGCTCAGCGCCTTCGTATGCAAATTAATCCTCCATCTTTGTCGAGTTAATTTGCATACTCACTCCTGATTGGCTGGTGGGCATCATGAAGTGATGGTCAATTTGCATTTTTCTCTTTTATTAGTGTAGATTTGTAACCTAATATGTAGCTAATTTTAATAGATGTTTATATATACCTGAAAATAAGGTATATTCTGTGCTATCAGGATAAAGTACTTATTATATATCTATAGACTTTATCTTATGAGTCTTCTATGTTCTCTAACATTTTGTCCCCTTGATCTATTTAGATCTGAGCATGGTGTACAGAATTTTCCTATTTTTGATATGTGTCTGTTTCTGCTTTTATCTCCTCTCATTTCTGTTCTATGAAAGCTGTACTGATATTTGGTGACTAGATATTAATATCTTCAGTGTGAATGGTAGCTTTTAGCATTATAGAATGTCCTCCTTTGTACTGTTTAATTCTTCTTGGCCTGAATTCTACCTGTTTTAGATAAAGATTATGGCCCCTGCTTTCTTCTTTCTTGCCTTTACTTGTTACATTTTTGTGCATGCTTTTATCTTTAGCCTTTCAATTCATATTTTATTTTAGGTATTTTTCCATGCAGCATAAAGTTGAATTTTTCTTTTTTAGTTCAATCTGAATATCTGTTTTATATTATGTAAGTTAAGTGCACTAACATGTGTTGAAACAACTAATATGTTTGGTGTTCATTCTATAACAGATTATTTTGTTTTATAATGTATACTGAAGTCCCATGCATAAAATTCGTGCACTGGGGGGCAGGGTGTCTCTTAGCCCAGGCTGCAACCCCTCCAATGTGGGACCCATCGGGGGATGTCTGACTGCTGGTTTAGGCCCGAACCCAAAAACCGGCAGTTGGACATCCCTCTCACAATCCGGGACTACTGGCTCCTAAACACTCACCTGCCTGCCTGCCTGCCTGCCTGCCTGCCTGATTGTCCCTAACTGCTTCTGCCTTCTAGCCTGATCGCCTCCTAACCGCTCCCCTCCCCTGATTGACACCTAACTGCTACCCTGCTAGCCTGATCGCCCCCAACTGCCCTCCCCTGCCGACCCGGTTGCCCCCGACTGCCCAACCCTGCCAGCCCGGTTGCCCCCAATGGCCCTCCACTGCCAGCCTGGTTCCCCCCAACTGCCCTTCCCTGCAGGCCTGGTCCCCCCTAACTACTCTCCCCTGCAGGCCTGGTTCCCCCCAACTGCCCTCCCCTTCAGGCCTGGTCGCCCCCAACTGCCCTCCCCTGAAGGCCTGGTCCCTCCCAACTGCCGTCCCCTGCTGGCCTGATCACCCACAACTGCCCTTCCCTGCTGGCCATCTTGTGAAGGCCATTTTGTGTCCACATGGGGGGGACCATCTTTGACCACATGGGGGCGGCAATCTTGTGTGATGGAGTGACAGTCAATTTGCATATTACTCTTTTATTAGATAGGATTCTTCTTGTTTTCCCACAAACTCATGCTTAACTGTGGTTTTCTTTCTAAATATTTTTCTTATTCTTTTCCAATTCATTTTGGTATTTGTCAATCCTGGCTTCACATATACTTATCATCTAATCATATAATGTCTCAGATTTTGAATTTCATAATTATGCTATTGTTTTAAAACTTCTACTTTCAAGTGTGAGTCCACATCTGTTTACAGACCACATTTTGTTTTTCTTATGTTCTTTCATGGTCTGTTGGAATGCATAACTTTTTTGTAGTACCTTTTATAATATTTAGATTGTATTTTCCCCCACATTTTAAATTAGATAGATTTTACTAAAATATTTAAAAGAGGCTCCTCAGGAAGGAAGTAAGCAATACTGTAGTTTCCCTAACTATAGCTGTGGTCTAAATGTTTGTGCCCCAAACCCATTGTATATATTGGAATTCTAATGTCCAAATATAATGGTTTTGGGAGGTGAAGTCTTCAGGAGGTGCTTAATTCATGAGAGCAGAGTCCTTATGAATGGAATTAGTGCTCTTATAAAAGAGGTTCCAGAGAGACTCCTAGCCCCTCCACCACATGAGGACATAGTGCACTAGCTAGAACCAGAGAGAGGGCCCTCACCTGACCATGCTGGCACCCTGATCCTGGACTTCCAGACTCCAAAACTGAGAAATTAGGATTCCAACATGGCAGCTGGCAGGACTGGAGTGAGTAAGGGAGTGAGAGGGAGAGTGTGTGGATGTGCATGAGTGTGTGTGTGTGTGTGTGTGTGTGTGTGTGTGTGTGTGTGTGTGTGATAGTCCCATCACTCAGGAGTCTCAGGGGAGGCAGTTTGGGCTCTCCTGGCCAGAGAGTCCCTGCTACCACCACAGGAACTCACCAGGTGTGGCTCTGACTCAGAAACCTTGCCATTTTGAAGGGTTTACAAGGCAGTGGGGAGGGGCAGCAGATAGGTGCACAGCCTTGCCACCACCCAGACCAGCCCTGGCCTGGGTCTGAACCAATAGGCACCCAGCCCCAGAACCTGTGCATGCAGGCTCCCCTAGAACACAAGCCATGGCCCGGGCCTTGTACCTAAATGAACAATAATGGGACCACATTAGCAAATGCTGCAGGCACCATCTAGACTGTGTACTTAAATAGAACACCAGTGGACCCCAAACAACTGCAGCTGACACCTGTGGAAGCAGCTCAGTGGAGGAAGGTAGTACAGCCCAGAACAGGGACAATCAAGGCATAAGACTCAAGGCAGACCCAGCCTCTGGGCTATGGAATCCCCACTTACTGGACTACTAGGGGCTTCAACCTCTCTGACCTCAAACAGGTTGCCAAGGACCAGAAATGGATAGTGACTAACATTGACCTGCACCAGAGTAGAATCCAGGAGGCCTGGGATAGACACACCTGTGGGAGCAGATTCAATAGCATCAGAGCAAAATCCAGCAAACTCCACAAATAGTGGACCCAAAGGTTTTTGAGTGTGTGTGTGTGGGGAGGAGGGGGATTTTTTGTTCTTTTTTTTGTTTGTGTCTTTTGTTGTTTGTTTGTTTTTCCTTTTTCATTTCTTCTCTTTTTTCTTACATAGCTCTAATTTTTCTCTTTCCTCTGATTCTATTCTACTTTTGTCTATTCTTATTGTTATCACTAATTTTTGTTATTTTTTTTCCTCTTTTTTACCATTTTTTGGTCTTCTTCTTTTTCTCTTTTTCATTATATCCCCTCTAAGTCTTTGGATGTGTCTTCTAGTATATATATACTTTTTATTTTTTGTTTGCTTTGTTTTCTTATCTTTTTCCTTCTTAGTCTTTCCTGTTGTTGTTGCATTGAGTAGTTTTATTTTTGTGGTATTTTTGGTTTGGTTATGTTGTGTCTTATTCTGCCCTGTCAGCACCTATATAACAGCTGTCACTACAACATTGGGATTAAATCTCACTGAAAGCAAATCAGTGGGGAGATCCCTACCATGAATAAGACATCAACAATCAAGACCCAATTGCAACAGGAGATCCCAAATAATGCACAACAAGGGGTATTCCTATAGCATCCACATCAGATGAACAAAAAGACTGTACCACTGGACCCCTCAAGGGACTTTCTACATAAGGCCATCGTACAAAGACTCGGAGGCATAACAGTTCTATCTAATATATAAAAGCAGATACAAAAAGATAGCTAGCATGAGGAGATAAAGAAACAATTCCCAAATAAAGGAAAAGAAGGAATCTTCAGGGGGAAAAATGAAATGGAAGCAAAAAATCTATCACACATAGAGTTCAAAGCAATGGTTATAAATATGTGTAAGGAACTTAAGTAAAAATTACAACAACATGAAAAAGAAAATAGAGGCCATAAACAAGAATCAGACAGAAATGAAGAATGATATATTTGACATCAAGAACACACTGGAAGGAAATAAAAGTACATTGCCTAAAACAGAGGAAAGAATCAATGATTTGGAAGACAAGGTAGAAATAAATATCCAATTAGAGCAGCAAATAAAAAAAAAAGACTTAAAAAGCAGGAAGATAGCTTAAGGGACTCTAATAAAACATGAAACATAACAACATCCACATTATAGGAATACAAGAAGGGGGAGAATGTGAGCAAGGAACACAGAATTCTTTAAAGAAATAATAGAAAACTTCTCCAACCTGGTGAAGGAAAATGTCACACAAATTCAGGAGGCACAGAGGGTCCCAATCAAGATGAAGCCAAAGAAAACCACATCATAATTAAAATGGCAAATGTTAAAGTCAAAAAAATAATCTTAAAGGCAGCAAGAGAAAGACAAAAAAATTACCACAAAGGAATTCTCATTAGAATGTCAGCTGACTTCTCAA